>NC_090226.1:327500-340000 GCF_024489055.1 Chanodichthys erythropterus
AATGTTTGGAAATATAAACTGATATTTCCTACTGACACACTACAGCAATAGATATAAATAAAACTTAAAACCATTTTTCTTTTGTGAAAATACAAATGTTAAGTTGAACTATAAATATATAATTGTATCTATGCATTGTATTTATGACAATAATCTAAAATAATAATGGGTTAAAATAATAATAAACATAAACCTGTTAGTTAACACATACCAGCATTACTGGAGACGCCTGCGCAGCTCCAGCAGGAACAACATCCTGAGAAACGCTTTCATCAGGATCACTGGCATTAGGATCCATCATACTGATCTCATCTTGAAGAAAAACAGAATTTTAAAACACAAGAACATCTTTCGTTTAACCTGTTTTCAAAAGTAATTTATGAAACTTTATGCTGTTTAATAATAAATAAAAATAATAATAATAATAACTAATACTTTTAGATGACTATTAGAATTATTGCCAAGACAGAAATATACTACTACTGTAAATGAAAAACTATTTTACAATATGACATTACAATATTTCTGTTTTCATTTCTTCGCTTAAGCTGTTTCAATGAAAATAGGTTTATAAATGCATTTTATTACAAATCAGGTGAAATACTTGAAACAACTGGCCACACAAATTTTGTAAATAATGCGAATGTGAAATGTGTAACTGGTGCTCGTTGCGTTCCCAAATGCATGTTAAACTGCTGAGATAGAGTTCACTACATTCATTCCCTGTGAACTGAGACGTGGAAAACACCGAATCACAAGATGATCGAGTGAACAAAGTGTGATCTCCACTTTGAAACGGGGAGCGCAACGGACTACAGTCTTAATAAATTATCAGCTTTTGCAGTTTGATAAAGCCACATCGTGCTGTTGATTTTAGTTTGTTTGAAATGCTTTGCCAAAGCAATGAAACAAAACACAAAGACCAAAATTATATGAGGTAGTGCTGGGCGGTATACCGGTTCATACCGAATACCGGTATTTATTTTTGTTATGATATGAATTTTGATGATACCGCAATACCGGTATGTGTCGCTTAACCAACGTTCAGAACGCGGTGCAGCGTCACTGTTTGAGAGCGTCCCGTTTCACTGGTGCACTGTAGTGAGAGCACAGCAGAGATTGCATCACAGTAAGTCCGAAATCACCCCCTAAAGCCTCATTCACTATTCCCTACGTTATCCACTTATATTGTTCACTTGAAAGAATGAATGAAAACGAGTGAGTGAATTCGGACAGCCGTTGTGTGTGCATCGGCTGTACACTCATTGTGGTGCATTGTGGGATTGAACGAGTGCACTCAATAACGTCCACTATGGTTTCGGACACCACTACAAATGGCTGTCGCCTCAAATAATGCCCTATTTGAGGTTATAGGGGGCGATTTTGGATTCAGTCCTTGATTACAGCTGAGAATTCAAGCAGCACGCGAGATAGAGCGGTTTCTGCGCGGAGCGCCGTGATGAGATTAACAACTTTCTCCACATGGATCATATTATATAGACCGGAGCGAGCCTGTTTACGTTTTTTATGGACCTATTTCATATACTCTAGTGCTCTAAACATGAGCCAGCAGCGTGTATTCGCACATATTTCATCACGTCTTCTTCAAATGAAATGTAACGTTATGCAAAGGACACTGAACTGTACGTCTGATCACGACCGCGATGACACGACGGGTTATTCTGCTACACAGAAATAGACTGACAATTCAAAGAAGAATGGTAAAAAATGTAACTGCTTTATTTAACTGCTTTCTGTGTTAAACTTACGTGTGTCATTTGTTCAGAGACTGTAGTGCTCTTAAATGTACTGAAAATATCCTTAGTTTAAATGTTCTTCCGCGTTTCTCCCTATTTTTGGCAGTTTGTTGTTATATAGCGTTAGATTTTTAAAATGCTTAAGGTGCCCTCAACTCTTTTTTTTTCTATCTCCATGGTCATATTTTAATATTCATGTGTCTGTAATGAATGTGTTGCAGGTCTGAGTTTTATTGGTTGTTGTCTCCCCACAGCATCATTTTGTGGGGTTTTGTAAACCTGTATTAACTCTAGTGTAGAATTTTTCTACAATATTCACTCATCATGACAGTAAAACAGGGCATTCTAGTCAATCTACTGCAGTATTTCCTCTCTCAATCAGTAGAAAATGTGGTTAACGCCCAGTCATATATATATATACATACACACACACACCGTCATATACTGTGAAACCGATATAATTTTGAAAAATACTGTGATATAAATTTTTGGTCATACCGCCCAGCACTATTATGAGGCATATAAAAATATTTTCAGCTCATTTGGTTTAAACGTTTTTTTTAAACCTGTTTACACCTGGTCACTTCATGCATTTTCTCTGAATGGATTGCTATGCAATAATAGAAAGACCAGGTGTAAATGCCCTCCAAAACGCATTCGAGACGGATTTAAATCCGATCGCTCAAATCACTTTGGACGTTGTCTAAAACAATACAGCTATGGAAAAAATTAAGAGACCACTCCAAGTTCAGAAATCAATGTTAAGTGGTCTCTTAATTTTTTCCATAGCTGTATATACATTTATACAATAATACATTTTACTCCTCCCAAAAATACTAAATAATAAACATGTGAGAATGTGTTATATGCATGTTATAGAAAGATATGACAGCATTACTGCAGCATGCGTTGGCGCAGATGAACAGATGAGTATCTCTTCAGTAAGCTGACGTGCAAAATACCTCAAATGAAACTTAAAAAGTCGAAAACGCTCAACACACAATCATCTTCATTAAAAAATGTGAGAATAAATGATTTGACCAGTGCTGATGCTGCTCATGATCAATAAAATGGAGCTCATAGCGGTAGCTTTTAATGATGTGAATACTGTTAAATCTGCGTATAGCACGGGAATTGATGACAGATCGCTGTAGCGCCTCCGCTCAAGCGGCTCGTGAATCGATCATCTCTTCCTACTAGTTCATTTATAGCATCAAATAAACATGAATGAACATCAGAAGGAATGTTGTTTAAAACACAGAAAGACATCAGTACACCATTTTTCAAGTTCAAGTCCACCGAGGTTAATCTTAAACTCCTGACAGCTTTGGTTGGATGGTGGATTTAGCGTTATAATTGGTTAGATTGTTTGTCAAACAAACTCCTGGCGGAGGGTCAATTAAACTAGTATACGTTCAGCTAATTGTCAGCCTCTTACATGTCTGCGTCTCGAGAGATTGCAGAATTCAAGCGTCAAATGATGTTTTATAAACAAAGTTTGGGAGGAGCGTGTTCAAGCAGTCTAATTGGCTCGAGAGGAGGTATATATACACTGACTAGAGCCGATCTCACCTATAGTTTCCTCGACCGTTTTCTGCATCCCGTCGCCACCCCGTTCCTTACTCTCAGTGGAGATATGAGGAAGTAATATGGATTTGAGCTAAATTTTCAAACTCTGATCCCTCGACCGCCTTGAACAGGACGCCAAATACACTTATTACACTTGGTTTTTTACTCTATTCAATTATTTGTAAGTGTGAATTTGTGAAAACAACTGCTACAGGTAATTGGACTTTATTTATTTATTTATTATAGATTTTTGGCATTTTTTCATAAATTCAAATCTATAAATCCAAATATTTATTACATGTATGAAGAAAAGGTTCAGCACCCAAGGCTCTATCGCTATTGTCTCAATAGTGTTCAGTGTCTTTGGGCGGATTGGCATCAACGGCCATTAGGATTGTTTGTGATTTGGTCTTAGTGATTTAGGAGTCCTCTTGACTACTCCTAACCTTTTACAGATTTGGGAGCTAGTTTTAGCACTAAAATGTTTTGTGAAATACTCTTAAGAGCAAAAATTAGGACTGACACGCCGATTATAGAGTTTCTCATAAATCGGCATGTCAGGAGCTACTTTTAGCCTTAAGATGTTTTGTGAATATGGCCCCTGATTCTGTACAGACACATTTATGTGGCCAATCGTAAATGAAATTGTTTGAACAAATCAGTAAAAAAATACATGAAATGACCAGGTGTTAACAGGCCCAAAGATTATGTGAAAAAGTTCTCACTACACTAGCATTTTCTAAAAGGATGCAATGCTCTTTTTATTACCTTCTCCGTCTAACACCATCTTGATTGTCCATTGATAACTGGTCCTTCTCAGGGCTCACCTGAAAGCAAGGTAAAGAAAGAAAAATAAACATTCTACTACAGACAAAGGATTCAGAGATGATCCAAATGAAGCAGTACAGAAACTTAACACTGATTAACACTGACTGATCACTGTCAACTGAAAACATACAATGAAAACTATTTTACATTACAGGGTTTTCCACAATAAATGCGAAGAAAAAGTTTGGAATTTAACATATCCTATTCATTCACAAATGAAATAATTAATTCTGTCAGGACAGATGACAAAAGAAAGAGCTTAGAACAATTTTATATTTAAATATCTGTACATTTAAAAGTAAAAAGTCACTGAGTGGCCAGTTTGAACAAATGAACAAAATAATACATTACATTGCAAAAGTGGGAGGTCTATTATTTTTTTACATTTACACTCCAATACTTAATAAAAAGATCATTTGACACACAGCATCAAGATTATTTTGTTCCACCCATTGCTATGGTTATCAGCATCAATTGGATTTAATTGCACATATAAATACATTTGTCAATCCAGAAACTATGCAATGTGTAGTTAGCAGCATAAACAAATGTGTTATATAGGCCTACAGAAAGCAAAGATCGCTGCCATATTAGCCACTGAAGCTATCGATTACAACACGAGAAACACAAAGCTGCACTTCTGCAGAAACGTCCGTTATAATAAATGAAGTTGTGTGTGTGTGTCTGTCTACGTTGTGCATCTTTTATTGGCATTGTGTCAATACTTTGTTGGTTATAATGAAAGGATTCAACATGCAGCACTCGCGCTAAGCAAAAACTCAGACTAACAAACGCATCCGATTGGCTATTGTGTTCACATGCTCAACACAAATGTCTTCAGGTATGATGGTACATTTTAAACCACTCAGTATTAATAGTGATCAAACTAATGCGTTATAGTAGTGACCTACACATTTAAAACAGTGACATAAGTTAACATTAAAATCATGCATATAGTTAAAACTCTATAAATATACTGCCATAACCAATCAGGGATTCATGATATATCAGCCACCATATCTTACTGGCCGATAAATGCTCATTTTAATGTTATCATTCTCAGTCCGAACTAGGCCGATATTTTAACACTGATAAATAATGGATTATATGATGTGCGTTGTTCTCCATGATAGTATTGAACTGCTTGAAGGAAGATACAGTTACGGTGAATCACAAATCTGTGAAATCAGAGCGTTGTTACACGAAGAGCGCATCTGCGGAGTTACACCTTTATGACTAGCACAGTCAGTTTGCTTGTGCATTCGCAGCCTTTTGTGGAATTATAAGTTGTATTTTTTTATTTTGTGTATATATCTGATTAAACTCATATAGGATGCATTTGGTTGAGTTAATGAACGCGGCAGGAAAGCGCTTCATTGTAGGCCTACCGGTGATCATCTCTTCAGCATGCGCACTCAAACAGCAATGGATAACATTAATAACTATAGCTGGGACTGTCATATATACATAACATTATAATGAGAACACAACTGTAAGAAAACGCTGTGAATTATTTTGGATTAGTTGCCGTTTTTTAGTGTGTTGTTGTGGGGAGCGTATCCAGAACACTTTGTGACTTAATTCATGTACATCTGTGCATGATTTTGTGCAGGTATAAGTTGTAATTTTTTTGTATAAATATCTACTTTATCATATATAAGTTGCATCCCGTTGAGCGAAAACCATCTAACAAAGCGCTTTGGTTTATGGGTGTTCATTCAGCTCTTCAGGTTCATGCTAAAACAGTGTTATTTGAAACAGTAATGCTAAAGATGTTTAATAAAGATGTTTATATACACTTTTTTTTTTTTCAAAAACATTACAACTTGTATTGCTCTTATTTTCATCAACAATATGGTTTGAGTAAATCATTTCCCAACAGGCTTTCATTTTATTCATCCATAGCACATGTATTGTGTTTCTTTTTATGTAGCCTAAGTAATGTTGACCAATAACTTGTTTGCATTTTTATTTAATTTTATTTATTATTAGTAGTAGTAGTAGTGAGGCAATATATATATTTTTTGCAACTTTACAATAAGGTCTCATTTGTTATTGTATTAACTAACGTGAATCAACTGAGCAAAACCCTTGTAAATGTGAGTTAATAATGCACTGTGAACTAACATGAACACGCATATTTTAGGTTAACAGATAAAACACTGGATCCTAAAATGTCTTGGGAAATGTTGAGATTAACCTTAGCTAAGATTAATAAAACTTCGACAGGATTTGTCCATTCATTGTTAGCTCATGTTAACTAATACTAACAATAAACTTTACTGTGAAGTGTTGACACTTTTTTTAAATAAAGAAAATTGGCCATATGAATGTACACTACCGTTCAAAGGTTTGGGGTCAGTATGATTTTTTTAATGTTTTAAAATAAGTATCTTCTGCTCACCTAGCCTGCATTTATTTGATTAAAAATACAAACAAAACAGTAATATTATGAAATATTATTCCAAATTAAAACAGCTGTTTTCTATGTCAATATACAGTAAAGTGTAATTTATTTCTGTGATCAAAGCTGAATTTTCAGCATCGTTACTCCAGTCTTCAGTGTCACATGATCCTTCAGAAATCATTCTAATATGATGATTTGCTGCTCAAGAAACATTTATGATTATTATTAATGTTGAAAACAGTTATTTACATTTTTTTATGATGCTATGATGAATAGAAAGTTCAAAAGAACAGCATTTGTCTGAAATCTAAATCTTTTGTAACATTAAACACTACCGTTCAAAAGTTTGGGGTCAGTAGGAATTTTAATTTTATTTTTGGGGGATAGAAATAAAATTAATCAATACTTTTATTCATCAAGGATGAGTTAAACTGATCAAAAGTGGCAGTAAAGACAATTATAATGTTAGAAAATATTCTATTTTAAATAAATGCTGTTCTTTTGAACTTTCTATTCATCAAAAAATGTACACGTTTTCAACATTGATAATAATAATAAATGTTTCTTGAGCATCACATCATCATATTAGATTGATTTCTGAAGGATCATGTGACATTGAAGACTGGAGTAATGATGCTGAAAATGCAGCTTTGATCACAGGAATAAATTACACTTTACTGTATACTGACAAAGAAAACAGCCGTTTTAAATTGGAATAATATTTCACAATATTACTGTTTTTGTTTGTATTTTTAATCAAATAAATGCAGACTTGGTGAGCAGAAGATACTTATTTTAAAACATTAAAAATTCTTACTGACCCCAAACTTTTGAATGGTAGTGTCAAAATAATTGTAAAAGTAAAGGAATCTTATACTGGATCAAACTAGACTGCTGTACTGTATATGTTTGATTTATGCTGAAGTGTTTGGGACACGGTCTATTGTTTTTGTAATCAGGCTCTCAAAGTATATTAGAATTTGGATTTAGATTTATCTGCCAATGTATCATTTATCACCTTTCAAATATAAAAAATTATTGGTTATCAAAATTGGCCCAAATTTTCCTGTCAGCACATGCCTAATTTGATTTCCAAAAAGAAAAACAATACCTTCTGTACATCTCTGACTTCTGACTGGGACAGAGTGTTCATTTTGAGAGCAGAGGGTCCAACCTCACTGAGAGTCTGCAAACATCAAATTAGACATAAATATGTTAATGAATATGTTAACAGCCTAGATCTCACAAGAGTCTCTGCTACA
Organism: Chanodichthys erythropterus; assembly: GCF_024489055.1. Lineage (NCBI taxonomy): Eukaryota > Metazoa > Chordata > Actinopteri > Cypriniformes > Xenocyprididae > Chanodichthys > Chanodichthys erythropterus. The sequence continues at coordinate 335,324 of NC_090226.1, forward strand.
TTTGCTCATTCTCTTACAGCACAACTCTCACTTACCTGGTGTAGGCCCACAGTAAGAGCAGCACAATCATCACTGATGACAGCGGGGTCTCACGGCTTATCTGAAAATAAGAAATAAAGCTTTATATACAATCACTTCAACTAAGAGTTGCAAACCTTCAGTATATATGAAATATATCAAAGGGGTAATGTACAGTTAGACAGTAATTAATGCAAATTAAACATGGACAGGATGATCAGTGTCAACCATTCACAGCTTCCGATCAATAAATATGTGCACATGAAATATTGATTTAAGATCATATACAAGATCACATAATAGATCCATTTCAAATCAATATTTCAATATTTAAAAACCCATGGTAATGTTCATGGCTTTATATATGCATTACATTATGTGTGTGTGTTCATCACAGTATGTCAGGTTGTGTGTAGCTTTACACCTGTTTTATGAGGACATCATGAGAACATGTTCTTCATGTTTGACTTGACTGAAGAATCTCAGTGTGTTGTTAGATTGACACAAGCCTGGTCTATGAGGACACTAGTTTTACCGGGACACTGATAACTAGATACATTTGGATGGCGCCCTGAGTTCAGGGTTAGGGTTAGGGTTAGGTTAGGGGTATGTATGAGAGTGATAGTGGTGAAACGAGGTGTGCTAGTTGTACAGTAAGTGATCATGACTCACTTTTCACACACACAATCATAATTCAGTGACTGATAACTGTGGCAAACAATCTGCTTCTTAGAAACACTGAAATCTGTTCTATTCTTTAAAAGGTGCTAAAGAGGATGTTTTTGTCGACTGAGAAACCAAAGACTGTTAGTGAGTTTTTGAAATGAGCGCATGCGTAAGAACAGCCCCCCTCCTTCACAGCTCATTTCGAGGGAACGCCTCCCAAAACTCCTGCACAAGTATTAGATCACGAGTGTTTACCACCGGCATTCGCTGTGTCGTGTTCGTGGATTCATTATGTCGGACTCACCGCAGGTAACTCATAATCTGCAGCTGTTACTCCTGTCTCCTGACAAAAACATTGCATGCGGCGCCTGTGGAGTTTGGAAAGTTACTGGAGCGCAGCCGCGCTCGTCTCTCACAAGGAACGTTACGGCAGTGATTGACAAGCCAGAGGGCCAATCGTTTACGCGATTGGCTGATGTTTTTAAGGCCCTACCTCGTGCACAGATGATGTATATTAATATTATTACTTTCAGTGCACCTAATAAATAGTCTTTTATCAGTTAGTAAACACAGTTTCAAGTAATATTGCAAAAATGTATAAAACAAAACATCCTCTTTACCACCTTTAAGGACTAACTCAATTATTACTTTACTTTTATTTGATACCTTTATTGTTGCTGTATCTTATTCTTCTGAATCTGATTCTTCTCAGTTACCATCTGAAAATAAGAAAGAAAAGCAAATAAAAATCAAATCAAAATAAAAAAAAACAATTATTCATTGCAGTATTACTCATTGAAAGTCAATTTCAACTGAGGGTGCTTCTTTTTACCTACTTCTAAAATGATTATATCTAATCTAACAAACACAATAATGAGTTTTCAATATTGACATTTGCTACAGTGAGCTGTGAATTATGGTTTATCAGTATCAATCCCAATCTTCCATATGGGTGCACCCCAGAGTCCCGGTAAAACGAGTGTCCTCATAGACCAGGCTTGTGTCAATCTAACAACACACAGAGATTCTTCAGTCAAGTCAAACATGAAGAACATGTTCGCATGATGTCCTCATAAAACACGTGTCCTCATAAAACAGGTGTAAAGCTACACACAACCTCACATACTGCCATGAACACGCATGTAATGTGATGCATATTAGGGCTGGGCGATATATCGCATGCTTTTGTCACGCGCATTTCGTCAGTAAAGCCGGTTCCCTGATTGCCGCTAAATCGCCATCACCTGCTTTCAAATTTAATAGACAGAGCCGTAGATCACTGACAAGCTACATAATATCGCGTTCATATCGCAGATGAATCGCCTTCGATAATGAACGCGATATTGCGTGGCTTTTCAGTGATCTACGGCTCTGTCTATTAAATGGCGCTCCATTTGAAAGCAGGTGATGGTGATTTAGCGGTAATCAGGGAACCGGCTTTACTGAAGAAATGCGCGTGACAAAGCATGCGATATATCGTGCAGCCCTAATGCATATATAAAGCCATGTAGGGCTGCACAATATATAGTTTTGTCACTGATACCTATCTGTGGGTGTGACATTGCAGTATAAATGAAGTCAAGTAGGCTATAGGGATCATAGTTGATCTGCGATCCATACGGACTACGGCTGCACGATGTATGGTTTTAGCATTGTATCCCGATGTGTGCATCCACAAAAGTCACATCACAGGATGTGCAATGTCAAGTGTAGGGATCGTAGTTGATCCGAACGGTCCAGCTGCCCCCCGGTTAAGAGCGCATGTGACTTTTACAAATGTCATTTGCTTGTGTTTTTAAGTCCTGTCAATTTAAACATCAAACGCACTATGACTGGAACTCGCGCTGTTTTCTGACAGACAGATAGCACGTGAACACAGAGTTCAGTTCTCTTTCTCTTATCTTTGAGCTTGAACAAACACTCTCAGCGAAAACAGTTGGTTCTGTGTTGTAAACAATTAAGAAAACGGATGCATATAATATTGGACCCATACATGCTTTCCTCAATGTGTGTACCTCAATACAGTTAGATTAACCTGAAAAACATAAAGCACTGCTTATTTTAATTTGTATCTTATTTTTATTGTGTTTATCTAAGCTTGTAATTCGTTTATTATTCTCTAAGCAGATGCACTACCCTACAAAATGATCCCAATCATCCTAGAATGATTTATTATTTTCAAATATTGCTATTCAATTCATCTGGTGGAATTGTTTTCATATCGCAATATATAAATTGCAGAAAAACTAAATATTGCAATGTCAGTTTTTCTGCAATATTGTGTAGCCCTATTTCCCTGAGTAACATTTAACCTTTAATAATAAAGCAAGTAAAATCATGACTGTAAATAACATATAATATACCTGACACAGGTGAAATCACTGATGAATCTTTGTGAATACTGTATGTCTTCCTCCTGAGATTGGGCTTTCTCCATCACTGTTTCACTTCAGCATGATCTGATGTGTCTTCTGTCATCTTCTGTTTTTAGTATAAACGTCAAAAGATAAATTATAGTAAACAGCAAGTTATTTTCATACTTTATTGTATGATATTTAAGAATTATGTATAATTGAGGATCAATATTCCTTCATAAATTTTCACAATTGATAAATTATAGACAATAATACTGACAGTATTTATTTGACTGAATAAGAATGACAGTTCTGATACATCTTATCATAGCCAGTAAATCTTTGTTTCTTAATGTCTTTAAATCAAGCAGAACTGTAGTAATATTTACAGTAGGCGGGTATGTGAGGATACTGTACTGGGTGAAATGCCGTCCCCTTCATAGACTGTAGTCATGACAACGCCTTATTATGATGGCTTGGCTAGGTTATTGCATGCGATCAGAAAATGATGCAGTTACAATTATAGTTTAATCGAAAACCAGCTTTAAATGACAAGCATCGCTGATTCCCTCCTGACAGTCTTTAAACACAATCACAATCTCGCTAGCGCCGTTAGCATCGCGAGCTAGCTGCTTTATAACTGTAAAACGAGCTGCAAAGAGCTTACAAAACATGAACAAACAAGCCAAACGGACCCACAAGCATTTAAAAAGCAGAACAACTTACCTTTAAAATAATAGTAGCCTCCATCAGGTGCTCAGATGTCTTCTCAGGTGCAGCTTCTATCCGGCCCAAACAGGAAATGAACGCGAAGACTCTTATTATAAACCATACTTAATATAATATACGCGGGATTAAAATAATAATAATAAATATATGTGATGTGAGCGCACGAGTTAATGTGTGGTTGTGTTTACATGAATAGCATATGCTAACGAGCTAAATAAACTGTATAAATACTGAGTAAACAGCATTCAAGTTATTTTTATACTTTATTACATGACATTTAAGGGATATTTTTAATCGAGGATCACTATTTATTCATATATTTAATTCACAAATAAAAAATTATAGGCAATAACACTTAAATAATTAGTATTTTGCATTAACTCGCTTGTTATACAGACCTATGCTGAAGCTGAATGAAGCTCCGCCCACCGGCGCCATCTTGTCTCGCTGTTGTTCATTGCGTATGCAACCAATAGGAGCTGCGGAATTAGGCTCCGCCCGTCGGCGCCATCTTGTTTTCGTGATTTCCCGCCTACCAGTACCGATCTGACCAATCACAGGCCTCAATACTTACACTTGTGTGAAAAATGCAAATTTTCGATGACGCCGGTACAGTACCAGGACCCGGCTGCAGGGGCGCACTCTCGTACACAGAGGATACACAGTGTATGGTATAAAATCAGGTTTTTGTGGTATATAAGGACATGCCGCGAAAATTGGAGAGGGTGCTTCTGGGACATAGAGAAAGGCATCTACATTGCCGGAATTACAAGGACATGGCCTGTGTCCTCATAAACCCAAATGTCCCCGTAATGCCGGTGCGTATTCAGGTCAAAAGTCCTCGTAAACCACAAAAACCAACACACTCTCTCACACACACACACACACACACACACACACACACACACAC